>NC_069499.1:1568590313-1568627813 GCF_027579735.1 Bombina bombina | reverse complement strand
ATGGTACAGGATGAGTAGAAATAGACATAACTATTGCATTGTCTTTTTATCATGCATTAGTTTTTTTGCAAATCTACAGTATTTACAAGTCATTTATGTCTGTTTGCATATTGTGGTATCTGGGTCTCCTGCACTTCACATAATAAAATAATTTACTGAAAAATAATATACTGGGAAATCTCCTGCAGTTTGAGCAAATAATACAATGTTTAATACTTTGCACGATGTGTGTTATTTACATTGAGTGCTTAGGGGAGAAATAGAGTGGGTTGAACTAAGTAAACCAGTGGGAGTGGTCACTATCTCCAAAACCTGCTTACTTGG
This sequence comes from Bombina bombina, assembly GCF_027579735.1. Taxonomy (NCBI): domain Eukaryota; kingdom Metazoa; phylum Chordata; class Amphibia; order Anura; family Bombinatoridae; genus Bombina; species Bombina bombina. The sequence goes on along the minus strand of NC_069499.1, from coordinate 1,568,627,489 downwards.
TTGCTCTGCTTAAAGGGCTGTCTACTTGAAAACTGTTGTTTAAAATGATAGATAATCCCTTTATTACCCATTCCCCAGTTTTGCATAACCATCACAGTTATATTAATATCATGTATTTCCTAAGATATGGAGAGTCCACAACGTCATTCAATTACTATTGGGAATATCACCCCCGGCCTGCAGGAGGAGGCAAAGAGCACCACAGCAAAGCTGCCAAATGTCACTCCCCCACCCATAATCCCCAGTCATTCTCTTTGCCTCTGTCAATAGAGGAGGTGAAGTTTGGTGTTTGAAGAAATGTATTTCTTTTTTTGGATACTTTTCCCTGCAAGGAAGGATTTGGGGTTTAGCTGTGTCTACGTCAATCTCTGCAGCAGAGTAGTGGTGCCTTTTAAGCAGTTAGGAAGTTGTAAGATCATGCTTACTTTCGGCTAGATTACGAGTTGTGCGTTAGGGTAAAAAAGCAGCGTTAACAGGTTCTAACGCTGCTTTTTTACGCCTGCTGCTATTACGAGTCTTGCAGGTTCAGAGGCACCGCATACTTCTTTGGCCTTACCGCAAAACGACTTACGTAAACTTGGTAAAGTCTTTTTTCTATGGGACTTCCATAGCGCCGGTATTACGAGTCTGTCCTGGGAGGCCAAAAAGTGAGCGGTACACCCTCTACCTCCAAGATACCCAACGCATTCTAAAGTCAGTAGTTAAGAGTTTTATGGTACAACGCCGTAGCATAAAACTCATAACTAAAGTGCTAAAAAGTACACTAACACCCTTAAACTACCTATTAACCCCTAAACCGAGGCCCTCCCGCATCGCAAACACTAAAATAAAATGTTTAACCCCTAATCTGCCGCTCCGGACATCATCGCCACTGTAATAAACATATTAACCCCTAAACCGCTGCACTCCTGCATCGCAAACACTAGTTAAATAATGTTAACCCCTAATCTGATATCCCTAACATCGCCGCCACCTACCCACATTTATTTACCCCTAATCTGCTGCCCCAATGTTGCCGCCACTTTATTAAATGTATTAACCCCTAAACCTAAGTCTAATCCTAACACCCCCTGACTTAAATATAATTTAAATAAATCCAAAGAAAATTGCTATAATTAACTAAATTATTCCTATTTAAAACTAAATACTTACTGTAGACACAGTACAGATGTACACTTACCTATAAAATAAACCCTAAGCTAGCTACAATATAACTAATAGTTACATTGTAGCTATCTTAGGGTTTATTTTTATTTTACAGGCAAGTTTGTATTTATTTTAACTAGGTACAATAGTTATTAAATAGTTATTAACTATTTAATAACTACCTAGCTAAAATAAATACAAAAGTACCTTTAAAATAAAACCTAACCTAAGTTACAATAACACCTAACACTACACTATAATTAAATAAATTTACTAAATTGAAAACAAATAAATAAATTAAATTAGCTACAAAAGTACAAAAACAAACAAACACTAAATTACAGAAAATAATAAACAAATTACAAGATATTTAAAATAATTACACCTAATCTAATAGCCCTATCAAAATAAAAAAGCCCCCCCAAAATAAAAAAAAACCCTAGCCTAAACTAAACTATCAATAACCCTTAAAATGGCTCTTTTACCTGTAAAAAAAATACAAACAACCCCCAACAGTAAAACCCACCACCCACACAACCAATTCCCCAAATAAAATACTAGCTAAAAAAACCTAAGCTCCCCGTTGCCCTGAAAAGGGCATTTGGATGGGCATTGCCCTTAAAAGGGCAGTTAGCTCTATTGCATGCCCAAACCCTAACCTAAAAAATAAACCCACCCAATACACCCTTAAAAAAACCTAACACTCACACCCTGAAGATCGACTTACTGTTCTGAAGACCGGACATCCATCCTCAAGGAAGCGGCAGAAGTCTTCATCCAACCGGGCCGAAGTCCTCAACGAAGCCGGGAGAATTCTTCATCCAAGTAGGGCGAAGTGGACCTCCAGGCGGGCAGAAGTCTTCATCCAGACGGCATCTTCTATCTTCATCCATCCGACGCGGAGCGGGTCCATCTTCAAGACATCCGACGCGGAGCATCCTCTTCATCCGGAGTCTTCTTACTGAATGAAGGTACCTTTAAGTGATGTCATCCAAGATGGCGTCCCTTAGATTCCGATTGGCTGATAGAATTCTATCGGAATTAAGGTAAAAAAAATCCAGACAATAGAATGCAAGCTCAATCCTATTGGCTGATTGGATCAGCCAATAGGATTGAAGTTCAATGCAGGATTTGTTCTACCTTAAAGTGAAGGTAAAGTGAAAGGCTCTATTCTACATAATTACTGTTATCAAGCAAAATAAATATAACTTTCATTCATCAATTTTTACAAATCTTTAGATTACCTGAGATATCGGATATTATTTTCGTGTATTCGGCTTTCCGAAAATCAACCCGTGCAATTCTTTTTTTTTATAAACAACGATCACGTTGTTGAGCCATCCAATTGATTCTTAGGCCGTTAGGCGGCCGTCAATTTACGTCATCATTACATGGCTCTTGATGCGCATGCGTGACATCTTCTACTTCGCATTTGCCAAGCGCGCGTCCACGTTTTGCGCATGCGCAGTAAAAACTTGAGTTTGTGGGCAGATTTTGTACAGCATAGGAACTCAGACGGCAACTAATTTGAAGCATTTGTAGCGCTCCGATTACCGCAAGCATCTCTTTTTTTATTGGTAAGTCTAAAACAATCAATGATCAATTCAAAGATCAATGTAAAAAAATGATGCGCATGCGCGATTGTTCCATGCTCGATGTGCACGAGCTTAGTAGACACATATAGAGCGGGTGGGACCGCTCTATACGTCACAGAAACCCGGAAATGGAGGATGGGAGGAGAATCAACAGGGAACGGTAATAGAAATATAGTTTGAAAAATACCCAAATAAATAATTATTTTTTTAAAATAAACCTAGCGACTGTTCTTGATTTAGTAAAAGGATCATAAATATGATTGCTGGTTAACAAAACTTTACCTTCACTTTAATTCCTTTTCAGGGCAATGGGGAGCTTAGGTTTTTTAGTTAGTATTTTATTTGGGGGGTTGGTTGTGTGGGTGGTGGGTTTTACTGTTTGCATTTTTTTTTACAGGCAAAAGAGCTGATTACTTTGGGGCAATGCCACGCAAAAGGCCTTTGTAAGGGCTATTGATAGTTTAGTCTAGGGTTTTTTTTTATTTTGGCGGCTTTTTTTATTTTGATAGGGCTATTAGATTAGGTGTAATTAGTTTAAATATCTTGTAATTTGTTTATTATTTTCTGTAATTTAGTGTTTGTTTTTTTTGTACTTTATCTAATTTATTTTAATTTAGTTAATTGTTTTTAATTTAGTAAATGTATTTAATTATAGTGTAGTGTTAGGTGTTATTGTAACTTAGGTTAGGTTTTATTTTACAGGTACTTTTGTATTTATTTTAGCTAGGTAGTTATTAAATAGTTAATAGCTATTTAATAACTATTGTACCTAGTTAAAATAAATACAAACTTGCCTGTAAAATAAAAATAAAACCTACACTAGCTACAATGTAACTATTAGTTATATTGTAGCTAGCTTAGGGTTTATTTTATAGTTAAGTATTTAGTTTTAAATAGGAATTATTTAGGTAATAATATTAATTTTTATTTAGATTTATTGTAATTATATTTAAGTTAGGGGGGTTAGGGTTAGACTTAGGTTTAGGGGTTAATACATTTAGTATAGTGGGGGCGGCAGATTAGGGGTTAATAAATGTAGGTAGGTGGCAGCGATGTTAGGGACGGCAGATTAGAGGTTAATAATATTTAACTAATGTTTGCGAGGCGGGAGTGCGGTGGTTTAGGGGTTAATATGTTTATTATAGTGGCAGCGATGTTGGGGCCGCAGATTAGGGATTAATAAGTGTAGGTAGGTTGCGGCGACATTGGGGGCGGCAGATTAGGGGTTAATAAATATAATGTAGGTGTCGGCGATGTTGGGGGCAGCAGATTAGGGGTTAATAAGTATAATGTAGGTGGCAGCGGTGTCCGGAGCGGTAGATTAGGGGTTAATAAATATAATGTAGGTGTCGGCGATGTCGGGGGCGGCAGATTAGGGGTTAATAAGTGTAAAATTAGGGGTTCATGTTAGGGTGTTAGGTGTAAACATAAATTTTATTTGCATATAGGAATCAATGGGGCTGCGTTACTGAGTTTTACGCTGCTTTTTTGCAGGTGTTAGACTTTTTCTCAACCGGCTCTCCCTGTTGATTCCTATGGGGAAATCGTGCACGAGCACGTATAACCAGCTCACCGCTGACTTAAGCAGCACTGATATTGGAGTGCGGTATGGAGCAAAATTTTGCTCAACGCTCACTTCTTGTCTTTTAACACCAGGTTTGTAAAAACCTGTAATACCAGCGCTGCAGGTAAGTGAGCGGTGAGACAAAACTGCTCGTTAGCACCGCACAGCTCATAACGAAAAACTCGTAATCTAGCCGAAAATTTCCTAACATATTGCTGCCCTGGGTATAGAAAGCCAGAGTTGGTTACTCTGTTCTTTCTTTTTCTACAGGTCTCTGTAAGGAGTTTGTGTCCTTTCACGCCTTGTGAGCTGTCTTCCTGCCGGACAACTGCAGGTAAGTGCTTTTGTCTTCTAAGTCAAGGGAGGCTTGCACTTAAGTTCTTATTTATTGCTGCAGAAATAAAGATGGGACATTATTAAATCCTTTAGGGTCAGGATTTTTGAGGCAGTGTGCAGGCTACACTGTATGTGACATATTGTGAGACTGTTTTTCGGATTCACTGTGTTAGGGTTTGTTTATGGGCTTTTTTGTAATTGAATAGGCTGGAGTTTTATTTCTTGGCATTATTATCAAACAGTAGTCTTCCTTTTACAAACAGGAAACTATGGACTCGGGATGAGTCTGCTCTCCCCATAAACATTTTGGAATTGAGAGCGATTTTTTGTTCTGTTGGCTTGGTCTCTTTTGTCCTTAAGCTGGTTTATCAGGTTCCAGTAGGACAACATCACTTCAGTGGTTTTCATAAACCACCAGGGAGGAACTCGGAATTCCTTAGCCATGGAGGAGCTGGCACAGATTTTTCTGTGGGTGGAGATTCTCAATTGTTGTCTGCCATCCACATTCCAGGAGTGTTTAACTGGGAAGTGCATTTCCTGAGCAGACAGACTTCTTATCCCGGGGAGTGGGCTCTCCATCCGGAGGTGTTCTCCAGCTTAACCCTCAGATGGGGGATGTTGGAGTTGGATCTGATGGCGTCTTGGCAGAACGGCAAGCTTCCAAGGTACGGTTCAAAGTTAAGAGATCCAAAGTTAAGTTCAATCCGATTGACTGAACCAATCAGCCAATCGGATTGAACTTGAATCTGATTGGCTGATTCAATCAGCCAATCAGATTTTTCTACCTTAATTCCGATTGGCTGATAGAATCCTATCAGCCAATCGGAATTCGGCGGACGCCATCTTGGATGACTTCATTTAAAGGAACCTCATTCGTCGGGAAGTCGTCGTGCCGGATGGATGCTCCGCGGCAGAGGAGCGAACAAAGAAGATTGAAGATGCCGATTTGCTTGAAGACATCGCCGATGGAAGAAGACTCTCTGCCGCTTGCTTCAAGACATCGCCCGGATGGAAGAATACTTCACTGCCGCTTGCTGGAAGACATCGCCCGGATCGGATGAGGAGTTCTGCCCGGCGGGGTGAATACAAGGTATGGAGATCTTCAGGGGGGTAGTGTTAGGTTTATTTAAGGGGGGTTTGGGTTAGATTAGGGGTATGTGGGTGGTGGGTTGTAATGTTGCTGTTCCGATTAGCCAATAGAATGCGAGCTCAATCTGATTGGCTGATTGAATCAGCCAATCGGATTGAACTTGAATCTGATTGGCTGATTCCATCAGCCAATCAGAATATTCCTACCTTAATTCCGATTGGCTGATAGAATCCTATCAGCCAATCGGAATTCGAGGGACGCCATCTTGGATGACGTCCCTTAAAGGAACCGTCATTCGTCGTTAGTCCGTCGGGCCAGCAGGATGTTCCGCGTCGGAGGTCTGCAAGATGGATCCGGAAGAAAGAAGATTGAAGATGCCGTTGATAGAAGATTTCATCCGGATCATGGACCTCTTCAGCTCCCGCTTGGATGAAGACTTCATCCGGATCATGGACCTCTTCAGCCCCCCGCTTGGGCTTGGATCAGGACATCGGAGGAGCTCTTCTGGACAGATCGTTGAACCCGGTGAGGTGAAGATAAGGTAGGAAGATCTTCAGGGGCTTAGTGTTAGGTTTATTTAAGGGGGGTTTGGGTTAGATTAGGGGTATGTGGGTGGTGGGTTGTAATGTTGGGGGGCTTGGGTATTGTATTTTTTCTTTTACAGGCAAAAGAGCTGAACTTCTTGGGGCATGCCCCGCAAAGGGCCCTGTTCAGGGCTGGTAAGGTAAAAGAGCTTTGAACTTTAGTTATTTAGAATAGGGTAGGGCATTTTTTTATTTTGGGGGGCTTTGTTATTTTATTAGGGGGCTTAGAGTAGGTGTAATTAGTTTAAAATTGTTGTAATATTTTTCTTATGTTTGTAAATATTTTTTTATTTTTTGTAACTTAGTTCTTTTTTATTTTTTGTACTTTAGCAAGTTTATTTAATTGTATTTATTTGTAGGAATTGTATTTAATTAATTTATTGATAGTGTAGTGTTAGGTTAATTGTAGGTAATTGTAGGTAGTTTATTTAATTATTTTATTGATAGTGTAGTGTTAGGTTTAATTGTAACTTAGGTTAGGATTTATTTTACAGGTCATTTTGTAATTATTTTAACTAGGTAGCTATTAAATAGTTCTTAACTATTTAATAGCTATTGTACCTGGTTAAAATAAATACAAAGTTACCTGTAAAATAAATATTAATCCTAAAATAGCTATAATATAATTATAATTTATATTGTAGCTATATTAGGATTTTTTTTACAGGTAAGTATTTAGCTTTAAATAGGAATAATTTATTTAATAAGAGATAATTAATTTTGTTAGATTTAAATTATATTTAATTTAGGGGGGTGTTAGTGTTAGGGTTAGACTTAGCTTTAGGGGTTAATACATTTATTAGAATAGCGGCGAGATTGGGTCGGCAGATTAGGGGTTAATAATTGAAGTTAGGTGTCGGCGATGTTAGGGAGGGCAGATTAGGGGTTAATTCTATTTATTAGAGGGTTAGTGAGGCGGGAGTGAGGCGGATTAGGGGTTAATAACTTTATTATAGTAGCGGTGCGGTCCGGTCGGCAGATTAGGGGTTAATAAGTGTAGGCAGGTGGAGGCGACGTTGTGGGGGGGCAGATTAGGGGTTAATAAATATAATATAGGGGTCGGCGATGTTAGGGCAGCAGATTAGGGGTACATAGGGATAATGTAAGTAGCGGCGGTTTACGGAGCGGCAGATTAGGGGTTAATAATAATATGCAGGGGTCAGCGATAGCTGGGGTGGCAGATTAGGGGTTAATAAGTGTAAGGTTAGGGGTGTTTAGACTCGGGGTACATGTTAGGGTGTTAGGTGCAGACGTAGGAAGTGTTTCCCCATAGCAAACAATGGGGCTGCGTTAAGAGCTGAACGCGGCTTTTTTGCAGGTGTTAGGTTTTTTTCAGCTCAAACAGCCCCATTGTTTCCTATGGGGGAATCGTGCACGAGCACGTTTTTGAGGCTGGCCGCTTGCGTAAGCAACTCTGGTATCGAGAGTTGAAGCTGCGTTAAAAATGCTCTACGCTCCTTTTTTGGAGCCTAACCCAGCCTTTTTGTGGACTCTCAATACCAGAGTTATTTTTATGGTGCGGCCAGAAAAAAGCCGGCGTTAGTTTTTCGGGTCGTTACCGACAAAACTCCAAATCTAGCCGTTAGGGTTTATTTTATAGGTAAGTATTTAGATTTAAATAGGAATATTTTAATTAATAATATTAATATTAGATTTATTTTAATAAGAGTTTAGTTAGGATGTTAGAGTTAGATAGGGTTATTATACTTAATATATATATAATATAATAACGATATTAACTATATGAACCCTAATATAATTAGGGTTAATATAGTTAATATAGCTGGCGGCGATGTAGGGGGATTAGATTAGGGGTTAATACATTTATTATAGGTGGCAGTGGTGTAGGGGGATTTAGATTGTAGGCAAAAGAGCAGTTTACTTTGTGACAAAGCCCCGCCAAAAGCCCTTTTCAGGGCTATTTGTAGGGTTAGACTTAGGTTTAGTGGTAGGGATAGTTTAGTATTTTAGGGGTTAAATAATTTAATATAGATGGCGGCGGGGTAGGGGGATTAGATTAGGGGTTAATAATTTTAAAATAGATTGCGGCGGGGTAGGGGCTCACTTTAGGGGGTAGGTAAGGTAGATGGCGGCGGTGTTAGGGGCTCACTTTAGGGGGTTATAGATTTAGTATAGCTGGCGGCGGTTTAGGGGTTAATAACTTTATTAGGTAGCGGCGGGCTCCGGGAGCGGCGGTTTAGGGGTTAATACATATTTTATTGTTATTCTAGTGAGGGGGGATAGCGGATAGAGGGTTAGACGTGTCGAGCTATGTTAGGGAGGCGTGTTAGACGTGTCGGGCTATATTAGGGAGGCGTGTTAGACAGTGCGGGTGATTTAGACTTTAGTCAGGTTTTGTAGGCGCCGGCAGTTTCTAACGTGCCGCAAGTCACTGGCGACGCCAGAAATTTGTACTTGCGCAGATTTCTGGACATCGCTGGTTTATCAGACTTACGGCACGTTAGCATCTGACGGCGACATATATGGGATAGCTCGAGTTGTGAGCTGAAACTGCGGGCGATGCGGGTTCCCTCGCTTGCGCCGCAAACTACGATCTATATCGGATCGCGCCCCTAGTATCTAAGCCTCTGCAGACTGCCCCCTTATTTCAGTTCTTTTGCCAGACTTGCATTTTAGCCAATCAGTGTAGACTCCTAGGTAACTTGATGTGCGTTGGCACAATGTTATCTATATGTTGCATATGAACTAACGTCCTCTAGTTGTGAAAAAATGTCAAAATGCATTCATATAAGAGGCAACCTTCAAGGCCTAAGAAATTAGCATATGAACCTCCTAGGTTTAGCTTTCAACTAAGAATACCAAGAGAACAAAGCAAAATTGATGATAAAAGTAAATTGGAAAGTGGTTTAAAATTGCATGCGCTATCTGAATCATGAAAGTTTATTTTTGTCTTGACTGTCCCTTTAAAGAAACTTCAAAAATCGTATCAAACATATTAAACAGCATTATTTAAATATGTCTACACATTGTATGCTGTTTACTTTGACTTGGAAATTTATATTTGTGCAGAATAGCCAGGGACAGATTACAAAAAATGACGGACAAAATGAAGCAAGAAAGGGTGTTTTTTTTTTCTCTTTGGGTTCCTGGTCATCCCTTTTAATGATGAGTGTTACCTAGGGAACTGGAGCAATATACTGAGGTTACAGGAAGTATAGTTTAATTGACATTTATATTGAGATTAGTTCAGCAATCATTTGCAATCATAGCATTAGCTTTTTTTGTTGGGTAACTGATTTTAAGTTCCCCGTGTCTAGCAAACCTAAGGATAAGAAAACTATAATGAGCTGCACCGTGGGGTAACTACAACGCATTGCCCGCATTTGCTTGGCGTCTTTAGACACACTAACATGTGCAATACAAGGTTAGTTCCCTTGCTAAAGCCTCAGCCAGGATTTTTCATGGACAGTTATGAGTCAGACAGGCTGCAGGGTGTGCGGGATGGAACATAATTAGTGGTATCCAGCGGCCCTATTTATACGTCTCCCTGCAGCCTGTGTAACAGATCTGTTCAGGAAAACATGGTCAATGTGGCTACCCAGTCCCAGCACTAGGGCTAACTAAGCTGTTTGAAGAGAACAGACAAATATGGAGCAGTGCATTTAGTGTTGATTGGCTCTCAGGGATTTTTTCACAAGACATTTTAAAAAATTTCTCTCTGCAGCTAATTTGCAATGCAATTTTCAACTGCTGCAGTGCACTATATTATAAAACTAAAAAAACTGCTTTAATCTCCAGTTAATACACACATTGCAATTGAACTGGTGCTTTAGTGTAAATGCCTAATTTAACATTTCAAAATGATCTGCAGAAAATGTTTCACTAAAAACAAACTCATTGCAGAAAGTGAACAAAAGTTCTGCCTCTGGGTATTAACTGTTGTAAGAGGTTTATGTGCAGGGAGTGTGCAGTGTTATATTATATGCTGCTAGCTCTGGGCTTGTGCACAAGTAACTGTTGTAAGAGGTTTATGTGCAGGGAGTGTGCAGTGTTATATTATATGCTGCTAGCTCTGGGCTTGTGCACAAGTAACTGTTGTAAGAGTTTTATGTGCAGGGAGTGTGCAGTGTTATATTATATGCTGCTAGCTCTGGGCTTGTGCACAAGTAACTGTTGTAAGAGGTTTATGTGCAGGGAGTGTGCAGTGTTATATTATATGCTGCTAGCTCTGGGCTTGTGCACAAGTAACTGTTGTAAGAGGTTTATGTGCAGGGAGTGTGCAGTGTTATATTATATGCTGCTAGCTCTGGGCTTGTGCACAAGTAACTGTTGTAAGAGGTTTATGTGCAGGGAGTGTGCAGTGTTATATTATATGCTGCTAGCACTGGGCTTGTGCACAAGTAACTGTTGTAAGAGGTTTATGTGCAGGGAGTGTGCAGTGTTATATTATATGCTGCTAGCTCTGGGCTTGTGCACAAGTAACTGTTGTAAGAGGTTTATGTGCAGGGAGTGTGCAGTGTTATATTATATGCTGCTAGCTCTGGGCTTGTGCACAAGTAACTGTTGTCAGAGTTTTATGTGCAGGGAGTGTGCAGTGTTATATTATATGCTGCTAGCTCTGGGCTTGTGCACAAGTAACTGTTGTAAGAGGTTTATGTGCAGGGAGTGTGCAGTGTTATATTATATGCTGCTAGCTCTGGGCTTGTGCACAAGTAACTGTTGTCAGAGTTTTATGTGCAGGGAGTGTGCAGTGTTATATTATATGCTGCTAGCTCTGGGCTTGTGCACAAGTAACTGTTGTAAGAGGTTTATGTGCAGGGAGTGTGCAGTGTTATATTATATGCTGCTAGCTCTGGGCTTGTGCACAAGTAACTGTTGTAAGAGGTTTAGGTGCAGGGAGTGTGCAGTGTTATATTATATGCTGCTAGCACTGGGCTTGTGCACAAGTAACTGTTGTAAGAGGTTTATGTGCAGGGAGTGTGCAGTGTTATATTATATGCTGCTAGCTCTGGGCTTGTGCACAAGTAACTGTTGTAAGAGGTTTATGTGCAGGGAGTGTGCAGTGTTATATTATATGCTGCTAGCTCTGGGCTTGTGCACAAGTAACTGTTGTCAGAGTTTTATGTGCAGGGAGTGTGCAGTGTTATATTATATGCTGCTAGCTCTGGGCTTGTGCACAAGTAACTGTTGTAAGAGGTTTATGTTCAGGGAGTGTGCAGTGTTATATTATATGCTGCTAGCTCTGGGCTTGTGCACAAGTAACTGTTGTAAGAGGTTTATGTGCAGGGAGTGTGCAGTGTTATATTATATGCTGCTAGCACTGGGCTTGTGCACAAGTAACTGTTGTAAGAGGTTTATGTGCAGGGAGTGTGCAGTGTTATATTATATGCTGCTAGCTCTGGGCTTGTGCACAAGAAACTGTTGTAAGAGGTTTATGTGCAGGGAGTGTGCAGTGTTATATTATATGCTGCTAGCACTGGGCTTGTGCACAAGTAACTGTTGTAAGAGGTTTATGTGCAGGGAGTGTGCAGTGTTATATTATATGCTGCTAGCTCTGGGCTTGTGCACAAGTAACTGTTGTAAGAGGTTTATGTGCAGGGAGTGTGCAGTGTTATATTATATGCTGCTAGCTCTGGGCTTGTGCACAAGTAACTGTTGTCAGAGTTTTATGTGCAGGGAGTGTGCAGTGTTATATTATATGCTGCTAGCTCTGGGCTTGTGCACAAGTAACTGTTGTAAGAGGTTTATGTTCAGGGAGTGTGCAGTGTTATATTATATGCTGCTAGCTCTGGGCTTGTGCACAAGTAACTGTTGTAAGAGGTTTATGTGCAGGGAGTGTGCAGTGTTATATTATATGCTGCTAGCACTGGGCTTGTGCACAAGTAACTGTTGTAAGAGGTTTATGTGCAGGGAGTGTGCAGTGTTATATTATATGCTGCTAGCTCTGGGCTTGTGCACAAGTAACTGTTGTAAGAGGTTTATGTGCAGGGAGTGTGCAGTGTTATATTATATGCTGCTAGCACTGGGCTTGTGCACAAGTAACTGTTGTCAGAGTTTTATGTGCAGGGAGTGTGCAGTGTTATATTATATGCTTCTAGCTCTGGGCTTGTGCACAAGTATCTGTTGTAAGAGGTTTATGTGCAGGGAGTGTGCAGTGTTATATTATATGCTGCTAGCACTGGGCTTGTGCACAAGTAACTGTTGTAAGAGGTTTATGTGCAGGGAGTGTGCAGTGTTATATTATATGCTACTAGCTCTGGGCTTGTGCACAAGTAACTGTTGTCAGAGTTTTATGTGCAGGGAGTGTGCAGTGTTATATTATATGCTGCTAGCTCTGGGCTTGTGCACAAGTAACTGTTGTCAGAGTTTTATGTGCAGGGAGTGTGCAGTGTTATATTATATGCTGCTAGCTCTGGGCTTGTGCACAAGTAACTGTTGTCAGAGTTTTATGTGCAGGGAGTGTGCAGTGTTATATTGTATGCTGCTAGCTCTGGGCTTGTGCACAAGTAACTGTTGTCAGAGTTTATGTGCAGGGAGTGTGTAGTGTTATATGCTGCTAGCTCTGGGCTTGTGCACAAGTAACTGTTATCAGAGTTTTATGTGCAGGGAGTGTGCAGTGTTATATTATATGCTGCTAGCTCTGGGCTTGTGCACAAGTAACTGTTGTAAGAGGTTTATGTGCAGGGAGTGTGCAGTGTTATATTATATGCTGCTAGCTCTGGGCTTGTGCACAAGTAACTGCTGTAAGAGTTTTATGTGCAGGGAGTGTGCAGTATTATATTATATGCTGCTAGCTCTGGGCTTGTGCACAAGTAACTGTTGTAAGAGTTTTATGTGCAGGGAGTGTGCAGTATTATATTATATGCCGCTAGCTCTGGGCTTGTGCACAAGTAACTGCTGTAAGAGGTTTATGTGCAGGGAGTGTGCAGTGTTATATGCTGTTACCTCTGGGCTTGTGCACAAGTAACTGTTGTAAGAGTTTTATGTGCAGGGAGTGTGCAGTATTATATTATATGCTGCTAGCTCTGGGCTTGTGCACAAGTAACTGCTGTAAGAGGTTTATCTGCAGGGAGTGTGCAGTGTTATATGCTGCTAGCTCTGGGCTTGTGCATAAGTAGCTGTTGTAAGAGTTTTATGTGCAGGTAGTGTGCATTGATAACTTCAGTGTTATATTATATGCCGCTAGCTCTGGGCTTGTGCACAAGTAACTGCTGTAAGAGGTTTATGTGCAGGGAGTGTGCAGTGTTATATGCTGCTAGCTCTGGGCTTGTGCACAAGTAACTGTTGTAAGAGTTTTATGTGCAGGGAGTGTGCAGTGTTATATTATATGCTGCTAGCTCTGGGCTTGTGCACAAGTAACTGTTGTCAGAGTTTTATGTGCAGGGAGTGTGCAGTGTTATATTATATGCTGCTAGCTCTGGGCTTGTGCACAAGTAACTGTTGTAAGAGGTTTATCTGCAGGGAGTGTGCAGTGTTATATTATATGCCGCTAGCTCTGGGCTTGTGCACAAGTAACTGCTGTAAGAGGTTTATCTGCAGGGAGTGTGCAGTGTTATATTATATGCTGCTAGCACTGGGCTTGTGCACAAGTAACTGTTGTAAGAGGTTTATGTGCAGGGAGTGTGCAGTGTTATATTATATGCTACTAGCTCTGGGCTTGTGCACAAGTAACTGTTGTCAGAGTTTTATGTGCAGGGAGTGTGCAGTGTTATATTATATGCTGCTAGCTCTGGGCTTGTGCACAAGTAACTGTTGTCAGAGTTTTATGTGCAGGGAGTGTGCAGTGTTATATTGTATGCTGCTAGCTCTGGGCTTGTGCACAAGTAACTGTTGTCAGAGTTTTATGTGCAGGGAGTGTGTAGTGTTATATGCTGCTAGCTCTGGGCTTGTGCACAAGTAACTGTTATCAGAGTTTTATGTGCAGGGAGTGTGCAGTGTTATATTATATGCTGCTAGCTCTGGGCTTGTGCACAAGTAACTGTTGTAAGAGGTTTATGTGCAGGGAGTGTGCAGTGTTATATTATATGCTGCTAGCTCTGGGCTTGTGCACAAGTAACTGCTGTAAGAGTTTTATGTGCAGGGAGTGTGCAGTATTATATTATATGCTGCTAGCTCTGGGCTTGTGCACAAGTAACTGTTGTAAGAGTTTTATGTGCAGGGAGTGTGCAGTATTATATTATATGCCGCTAGCTCTGGGCTTGTGCACAAGTAACTGCTGTAAGAGGTTTATGTGCAGGGAGTGTGCAGTGTTATATGCTGTTACCTCTGGGCTTGTGCACAAGTAACTGTTGTAAGAGTTTTATGTGCAGGGAGTGTGCAGTATTATATTATATGCTGCTAGCTCTGGGCTTGTGCACAAGTAACTGCTGTAAGAGGTTTATCTGCAGGGAGTGTGCAGTGTTATATTATATGCTGCTAGCTCTGGGCTTGTGCACAAGTAACTGTTGTAAGAGGTTTATGTGCAGGGAGTGTGCAGTGTTATATTATATGCTGCTAGCTCTGGGCTTGTGCACAAGTAACTGCTGTAAGAGTTTTATGTGCAGGGAGTGTGCAGTATTATATTATATGCTGCTAGCTCTGGGCTTGTGCACAAGTAACTGCTGTAAGAGGTTTATGTGCAGGGAGTGTGCAGTGTTATATGCTGTTACCTCTGGGCTTGTGCACAAGTAACTGTTGTAAGAGTTTTATGTGCAGGGAGTGTGCAGTATTATATTATATGCTGCTAGCTCTGGGCTTGTGCACAAGTAACTGCTGTAAGAGGTTTATCTGCAGGGAGTGTGCAGTGTTATATGCTGCTAGCTCTGGGCTTGTGCATAAGTAGCTGTTGTAAGAGTTTTATGTGCAGGTAGTGTGCATTGATAACTTCAGTGTTATATTATATGCCGCTAGCTCTGGGCTTGTGCACAAGTAACTGCTGTAAGAGGTTTATGTGCAGGGAGTGTGCAGTGTTATATGCTGCTAGCTCTGGGCTTGTGCACAAGTAACTGTTGTAAGAGTTTTATGTGCAGGGAGTGTGCAGTGTTATATTATATGCTGCTAGCTCTGGGCTTGTGCACAAGTAACTGTTGTCAGAGTTTTATGTGCAGGGAGTGTGCAGTGTTATATTATATGCTGCTAGCTCTGGGCTTGTGCACAAGTAACTGTTGTAAGAGGTTTATCTGCAGGGAGTGTGCAGTGTTATATTATATGCCGCTAGCTCTGGGCTTGTGCACAAGTAACTGCTGTAAGAGGTTTATCTGCAGGGAGTGTGCAGTGTTATATTATATGCCGCTAGCTCTGGGCTTGTGCCCAAGTAACTGTTGTAAGAAGTTTATGTGCAGGGAGTGTGCAGTGTTATATGCCGCTAGCTCTGGGCTTGTGCACAAGTAACTGCTGTAAGAGGTTTATGTGCAGGGAGTGTGCAGTGTTATATGCTGCTAGCTCTGGGCTTGTGCACAAGTAACTGCTGTAAGAGGTTTATGTGCAGGGAGTGTGCAGTGTTATATGCTGCTAGCTCTGGGCTTGTGCACAAGTAACTGTTGTAAGAGGTTTATGTGCAGGTAGTGTGCAGTGATAACTTCAGTATTATATTATTTGCTGCTAGCTCTGGGCTTGTGCACAAGTAACTGTTGTCAGAGTTTTATGTGCAGGGAGTGTGCAGTGTTATATTATATGCTGCTAGCTCTGGGCTTGTGCACAAGTAACTGTTGTAAGAGGTTTATGTGCAGGGAGTGTGCAGTGTTATATTATATGCCGCTAGCTCTGGGCTTGTGCACAAGTAACTGCTGTAAGAGGTTTATGTGCAGGGAGTGTGCAGTGTTATATTATATGCCGCTATCTCTGGGCTTGTGCACAAGTAACTGCTGTAAGAGGTTTATGTGCAGGGAGTGTGCAGTGTTATATGCTGCTAGCTCTGGGCTTGTGCACAAGTAACTGTTGTAAGAGGTTTATGTGCAGGTAGTGTGCAGTGATAACTTCAGTATTATATTATATGCCGCTAGCTCTGGGCTTGTGCACAAGAAACTGCTGTAAGAGGTTTATGTGCAGGGAGTGTGCAGTGTTATATGCTGCTAGCTCTGGGCTTGTGCACAAGTAACTGTTGTAAGAGGTTTATGTGCAGGGAGTGTGCAGTGCTATAGTATATGCTGCTAGCTCTGGGCTTGTGCACTAGTAACTGTTGTAAGAGGTTTATCTGCAGGGAGTATGCAGTGTTATATGCTGCTAGCTCTGGGCTTGTGCACAAGTAACTGCTGTAAGAGGTTTATGTGCAGGGAGTGTGCAGTGTTATATTATATGCCGCTAGCTCTGGGCTTGTGCACAAGTAACTGCTGTAAGAGGTTTATGTGCAGGGAGTGTGCAGTGTTATATGCTGCTAGCTCTGGGCTTGTGCACAAGTAACTGTTGTAAGAGTTTTATGTGCAGGGAGTGTGCAGTGTTATATTATATGCTGCTAGCTCTGGGCTTGTGCACAAGTAACTGTTGTAAGAGGTTTATGTGCAGGGAGTGTGCAGTGTTATATGCTGCTAGCTCTGGGCTTGTGCACAAGTATCTGTTGTAAGAAGTTTATGTGCAGGGAGTGTGCAGTGTTATATTATATGCCGCTAGCTCTGGGCTTGTGCACAAGTTACTGCTGTAAGAGGTTTATGTGCAGGGAGTGTGCAGTGTTATATGCTGCTTGCTCTGGGCTTGTGCACAAGTAACTGTTGTAAGAGATTTATGTGCAGTGATAACTTCAGTATTATATTATATGCTGCTAGCTCTGGGCTTGTGCACAAATATCTGTTGTAAGAGTTTTATGTGCAGGGAGTGTGCAGTGTTATATTATATGCTGCTAGCTCTGGGCTTGTGCACAAGTAACTGTTGTCAGAGGTTTATGTGCAGGGAGTGTGCAGTGTTATATTATATGCTGCTAGCTCTGGGCTTGTGCACAAGTAACTGTTGTCAGAGTTTTATGTGCAGGGAGTGTGCAGTATTATATTATATGCTGCTAGCTCTGGGCTTGTGAACAAGTAACTGTTGTAAGAGGTTTATGTGCAGGGAGTGTGCAGTGTTATATTATATGCTGCTAGCTCTTGGCTTGTGCACAAGTAACTGTTGTAAGAGGTTTATGTGCAGGGAGTGTGCAGTGTTATATTATATGCTGCTAGCTCAGGGCTTGTGCACAAGTAACTGTTGTAAGAGGTTTATGTGCAGGGAGTGTGCAGTGTTATATTATATGTTGCTAGCTCTGGGCTTGTGCACAAGTAACTGCTGTAAGAGGTTTATGTGCAGGGAGTTACAGTATTATATTATATGCTGCTAGCTCAGGGCTTGTGCACAAGTAACTGCTGTAAGAGTTTTATGTGCAGGGAGTTACAGTATTATATTATATGCTGCTAGCTCTGGGCTTGTGCACAAGTAACTGTTGTAAGAGTTTTATGTGCAGGGAGTGTGCAGTATTATATTATATGCCGCTAGCTCTGGGCTTGTGCACAAGTAACTGCTGTAAGAGGTTTATGTGCAGGGAGTGTGCAGTGTTATATGCTGTTACCTCTGGGCTTGTGCACAAGTAACTGTTGTAAGAGTTTTATGTGCAGGGAGTGTGCAGTATTATATTATATGCTGCTAGCTCTGGGCTTGTGCACAAGTAACTGTTGTAAGAGGTTTATGTGCAGGGAGTGTGCAGTGTTATATTATATGTTGTTAGCTCTGGGCTTGTGCACAAGTAACTGTTGTAAGAGGTTTATGTGCAGGGAGTGTGCAGTGTTATATTATATGCCGCTAGCTCTGGGCTTGTGCACAAGTAACTGCTGTAAGAGGTTTATGTGCAGGGAGTGTGCAGTGTTATATGCTGCTAGCTCTGGGCTTGTGCACAAGTAACTGTTGTAAGAGGTTTATGTGCAGGGAGTGTGCAGTGTTATATGCTGCTAGCTCTGGGCTTGTGCACAAGTAACTGTTGTAAGAGTTTTATGTGCAGGGAGTGTGCAGTGTTATATTATATGCTGCTAGCTCTGGGCTTGTGCACAAGTAACTGTTGTAAGAGGTTTATGTGCAGGGAGTGTGCAGTGTTATATGCTGCTAGCTCTGGGCTTGTGCACAAGTATCTGTTGTAAGAAGTTTATGTGCAGGGAGTGTGCAGTGTTATATTATATGCCGCTAGCTCTGGGCTTGTGCACAAGTTACTGCTGTAAGAGGTTTATGTGCAGGGAGTGTGCAGTGTTATATGCTGCTTGCTCTGGGCTTGTGCACAAGTAACTGTTGTAAGAGATTTATGTGCAGTGATAACTTCAGTATTATATTATATGCTGCTAGCTCTGGGCTTGTGCACAAATATCTGTTGTAAGAGTTTTATGTGCAGGGAGTGTGCAGTGTTATATTATATGCTGCTAGCTCTGGGCTTGTGCACAAGTAACTGTTGTCAGAGTTTTATGTGCAGGGAGTGTGCAGTGTTATATTATATGCTGCTAGCTCTGGGCTTGTGCACAAGTAACTGTTGTCAGAGTTTTATGTGCAGGGAGTGTGCAGTGTTATATTATATGCTGCTAGCTCTGGGCTTGTGCACAAGTAACTGTTGTCAGAGTGTTATGTGCAGGGAGTGTGCAGTGTTATTTGCTGCTAGCTCTGGGCTTGTGCACAATTAACTTTTGTCAGAGTTTTATGTGCAGGGAGTGTGCATTGTTATATGCTGCTAGCTCTGGGCTTGTGCACAAGTAACTGTTACCAGAGTTTTATGTGCAGGGAGTGTGCAGTGTTATATTATATGCTGCTAGCTCTTGGCTTGTGCACAAGTAACTGTTGTAAGAGGTTTATGTGCAGGGAGTGTGCAGTGTTATATTATATGTTGCTAGCTCTGGGCTTGTGCACAAGTAACTGCTGTAAGAGGTTTATGTGCAGGGAGTGTGCAGTATTATATTATATGCTGCTAGCTCTGGGCTTGTGCACAAGTAACTGCTGTAAGAGTTTTATGTGCAGGGAGTTACAGTATTATATTATATGCTGCTAGCTCTGGGCTTGTGCACAAGTAACTGTTGTAAGAGTTTTATGTGCAGGGAGTGTGCAGTGTTATATTATATGCTGCTAGCTCTGGGCTTGTGCACAAGTAACTGCTGTAAGAGGTTTATGTGCAGGGAGTGTGCAGTGTTATATGCTGTTACCTCTGGGCTTGTGCACAAGTAACTGTTGTAAGAGTTTTATGTGCAGGGAGTGTGCAGTATTATATTATATGCTGCTAGCTCTGGGCTTGTGCACAAGTAACTGTTGTAAGAGGTTTATGTGCAGGGAGTGTGCAGTGTTATATTATATGTTGCTAGCTCTGGGCTTGTGCACAAGTAACTGCTGTAAGAGGTTTATGTGCAGGGAGTGTGCAGTATTATATTATATGCTGCTAGCTCAGGGCTTGTGCACAAGTAACTGCTGTAAGAGTTTTATGTGCAGGGAGTTACAGTATTATATTATATGCCGCTAGCTCTGGGCTTGTGCACAAGTAACTGCTGTAAGAGGTTTATGTGCAGGGAGTGTGCAGTGTTATATGCTGTTACCTCTGGGCTTGTGCACAAGTAACTGTTGTAAGAGTTTTATGTGCAGGGAGTGTGCAGTATTATATTATATGCTGCTAGCTCTGGGCTTGTGCACAAGTAACTGTTGTAAGAGGTTTATGTGCAGGGAGTGTGCAGTGTTATATTATATGTTGTTAGCTCTGGGCTTGTGCACAAGTAACTGTTGTAAGAGGTTTATCTGCAGGGAGTGTGCAGTGTTATATTATATGTTGTTAGCTCTGGGCTTGTGCACAAGTAACTGTTGTAAGAGGTTTATGTGCAGGGAGTGTGCAGTGTTATATTATATGTTGTTAGCTCTGGGCTTGTGCACAAGTAACTGTTGTAAGAGGTTTATCTGCAGGGAGTGTGCAGTGTTATATGCTGCTAGCTCTGGGCTTGTGCACAAGTAACTGTTGTAAGAGGTTTATGTGCAGGGAGTGTGCAGTGTTATATTATATGCTGCTAGCTATGGGCTTGTGCACAAGTAACTGTTGTCAGAGTTTTATGTGCAGGGAGTGTGCAGTGTTATATTATATGCTGCTAGCTCTGGGCTTGTGCACAAGTAACTGTTGTAAGAGGTTTATGTGCAGGGAGTGTGCAGTGTTATATTATATGCCTCTAGCTCTGGGCTTGTGCACAAGTAACTGCTGTAAGAGGTTTATCTGCAGGGAGTGTGCAGTGTTATATGCTGTTAGCTCTGGGCTTGTGCACAAGTAACTGTTGTAAGAGGTTTATGTGCAGGGAGTGTGCAGTGTTATATTATATGCTGCTAGCTCTGGGCTTGTGCACAAGTAACTGTTGTAAGAGGTTTATGTGCAGGGAGTGTGCAGTGTTATATTATATGCTGCTAGCTCTGGGCTTGTGCACAAGTAACTGTTGTCAGAGTTTTATGTGCAGGGAGTGTGCAGTGTTATATTATATGCTGCTAGCTCTGGGCTTGTGCACAAGTAACTGTTGTAAGAGGTTTATCTGCAGGGAGTGTGCAGTGTTATATTATATGCCGCTAGCTCTGGGCTTGTGCACAAGTAACTGCTGTAAGAGGTTTATCTGCAGGGAGTGTGCAGTGTTATATTATATGCCGCTAGCTCTGGGCTTGTGCCCAAGTAACTGTTGTAAGAAGTTTATGTGCAGGGAGTGTGCAGTGTTATATGCCGCTAGCTCTGGGCTTGTGCACAAGTAACTGCTGTAAGAGGTTTATGTGCAGGGAGTGTGCAGTGTTATATGCTGCTAGCTCTGGGCTTGTGCACAAGTAACTGCTGTAAGAGGTTTATGTGCAGGGAGTGTGCAGTGTTATATGCTGCTAGCTCTGGGCTTGTGCACAAGTAACTGTTGTAAGAGGTTTATGTGCAGGTAGTGTGCAGTGATAACTTCAGTATTATATTATATGCTGCTAGCTCTGGGCTTGTGCACAAGTAACTGTTGTCAGAGTTTTATGTGCAGGGAGTGTGCAGTGTTATATTATATGCTGCTAGCTCTGGGCTTGTGCACAAGTAACTGTTGTAAGAGGTTTATGTGCAGGGAGTGTGCAGTGTTATATTATATGCCGCTAGCTCTGGGCTTGTGCACAAGTAACTGCTGTAAGAGGTTTATGTGCAGGGAGTGTGCAGTGTTATATTATATGCCGCTATCTCTGGGCTTGTGCACAAGTAACTGCTGTAAGAGGTTTATGTGCAGGGAGTGTGCAGTGTTATATGCTGCTAGCTCTGGGCTTGTGCACAAGTAACTGTTGTAAGAGGTTTATGTGCAGGTAGTGTGCAGTGATAACTTCAGTATTATATTATATGCCGCTAGCTCTGGGCTTGTGCACAAGAAACTGCTGTAAGAGGTTTATGTGCAGGGAGTGTGCAGTGTTATATGCTGCTAGCTCTGGGCTTGTGCACAAGTAACTGTTGTAAGAGGTTTATGTGCAGGGAGTGTGCAGTGCTATAGTATATGCTGCTAGCTCTGGGCTTGTGCACTAGTAACTGTTGTAAGAGGTTTATCTGCAGGGAGTATGCAGTGTTATATGCTGCTAGCTCTGGGCTTGTGCACAAGTAACTGCTGTAAGAGGTTTATGTGCAGGGAGTGTGCAGTGTTATATTATATGGCGCTAGCTCTGGGCTTGTGCACAAGTAACTGCTGTAAGAGGTTTATGTGCAGGGAGTGTGCAGTGTTATATGCTGCTAGCTCTGGGCTTGTGCACAAGTAACTGTTGTAAGAGTTTTATGTGCAGGGAGTGTGCAGTGTTATATTATATGCTGCTAGCTCTGGGCTTGTGCACAAGTAACTGTTGTAAGAGGTTTATGTGCAGGGAGTGTGCAGTGTTATATGCTGCTAGCTCTGGGCTTGTGCACAAGTATCTGTTGTAAGAAGTTTATGTGCAGGGAGTGTGCAGTGTTATATTATATGCCGCTAGCTCTGGGCTTGTGCACAAGTTACTGCTGTAAGAGGTTTATGTGCAGGGAGTGTGCAGTGTTATATGCTGCTTGCTCTGGGCTTGTGCACAAGTAACTGTTGTAAGAGATTTATGTGCAGTGATAACTTCAGTATTATATTATATGCTGCTAGCTCTGGGCTTGTGCACAAATATCTGTTGTAAGAGTTTTATGTGCAGGGAGTGTGCAGTGTTATATTATATGCTGCTAGCTCTGGGCTTGTGCACAAGTAACTGTTGTCAGAGGTTTATGTGCAGGGAGTGTGCAGTGTTATATTATATGCTGCTAGCTCTGGGCTTGTGCACAAGTAACTGTTGTCAGAGTTTTATGTGCAGGGAGTGTGCAGTATTATATTATATGCTGCTAGCTCTGGGCTTGTGAACAAGTAACTGTTGTAAGAGGTTTATGTGCAGGGAGTGTGCAGTGTTATATTATATGCTGCTAGCTCTTGGCTTGTGCACAAGTAACTGTTGTAAGAGGTTTATGTGCAGGGAGTGTGCAGTGTTATATTATATGCTGCTAGCTCAGGGCTTGTGCACAAGTAACTGTTGTAAGAGGTTTATGTGCAGGGAGTGTGCAGTGTTATATTATATGTTGCTAGCTCTGGGCTTGTGCACAAGTAACTGCTGTAAGAGGTTTATGTGCAGGGAGTTACAGTATTATATTATATGCTGCTAGCTCAGGGCTTGTGCACAAGTAACTGCTGTAAGAGTTTTATGTGCAGGGAGTTACAGTATTATATTATATGCTGCTAGCTCTGGGCTTGTGCACAAGTAACTGTTGTAAGAGTTTTATGTGCAGGGAGTGTGCAGTATTATATTATATGCCGCTAGCTCTGGGCTTGTGCACAAGTAACTGCTGTAAGAGGTTTATGTGCAGGGAGTGTGCAGTGTTATATGCTGTTACCTCTGGGCTTGTGCACAAGTAACTGTTGTAAGAGTTTTATGTGCAGGGAGTGTGCAGTATTATATTATATGCTGCTAGCTCTGGGCTTGTGCACAAGTAACTGTTGTAAGAGGTTTATGTGCAGGGAGTGTGCAGTGTTATATTATATGTTGTTAGCTCTGGGCTTGTGCACAAGTAACTGTTGTAAGAGGTTTATGTGCAGGGAGTGTGCAGTGTTATATTATATGCCGCTAGCTCTGGGCTTGTGCACAAGTAACTGCTGTAAGAGGTTTATGTGCAGGGAGTGTGCAGTGTTATATGCTGCTAGCTCTGGGCTTGTGCACAAGTAACTGTTGTAAGAGGTTTATGTGCAGGGAGTGTGCAGTGTTATATGCTGCTAGCTCTGGGCTTGTGCACAAGTAACTGTTGTAAGAGTTTTATGTGCAGGGAGTGTGCAGTGTTATATTATATGCTGCTAGCTCTGGGCTTGTGCACAAGTAACTGTTGTAAGAGGTTTATGTGCAGGGAGTGTGCAGTGTTATATGCTGCTAGCTCTGGGCTTGTGCACAAGTATCTGTTGTAAGAAGTTTATGTGCAGGGAGTGTGCAGTGTTATATTATATGCCGCTAGCTCTGGGCTTGTGCACAAGTTACTGCTGTAAGAGGTTTATGTGCAGGGAGTGTGCAGTGTTATATGCTGCTTGCTCTGGGCTTGTGCACAAGTAACTGTTGTAAGAGATTTATGTGCAGTGATAACTTCAGTATTATATTATATGCTGCTAGCTCTGGGCTTGTGCACAAATATCTGTTGTAAGAGTTTTATGTGCAGGGAGTGTGCAGTGTTATATTATATGCTGCTAGCTCTGGGCTTGTGCACAAGTAACTGTTGTCAGAGTTTTATGTGCAGGGAGTGTGCAGTGTTATATTATATGCTGCTAGCTCTGGGCTTGTGCACAAGTAACTGTTGTCAGAGTTTTATGTGCAGGGAGTGTGCAGTGTTATATTATATGCTGCTAGCTCTGGGCTTGTGCACAAGTAACTGTTGTCAGAGTGTTATGTGCAGGGAGTGTGCAGTGTTATTTGCTGCTAGCTCTGGGCTTGTGCACAATTAACTTTTGTCAGAGTTTTATGTGCAGGGAGTGTGCATTGTTATATGCTGCTAGCTCTGGGCTTGTGCACAAGTAACTGTTACCAGAGTTTTATGTGCAGGGAGTGTGCAGTGTTATATTATATGCTGCTAGCTCTTGGCTTGTGCACAAGTAACTGTTGTAAGAGGTTTATGTGCAGGGAGTGTGCAGTGTTATATTATATGTTGCTAGCTCTGGGCTTGTGCACAAGTAACTGCTGTAAGAGGTTTATGTGCAGGGAGTGTGCAGTATTATATTATATGCTGCTAGCTCAGGGCTTGTGCACAAGTAACTGCTGTAAGAGTTTTATGTGCAGGGAGTTACAGTATTATATTATATGCTGCTAGCTCTGGGCTTGTGCACAAGTAACTGTTGTAAGAGTTTTATGTGCAGGGAGTGTGCAGTGTTATATTATATGCTGCTAGCTCTGGGCTTGTGCACAAGTAACTGCTGTAAGAGGTTTATGTGCAGGGAGTGTGCAGTGTTATATGCTGTTACCTCTGGGCTTGTGCACAAGTAACTGTTGTAAGAGTTTTATGTGCAGGGAGTGTGCAGTATTATATTATATGCTGCTAGCTCTGGGCTTGTGCACAAGTAACTGTTGTAAGAGGTTTATGTGCAGGGAGTGTGCAGTGTTATATTATATGTTGCTAGCTCTGGGCTTGTGCACAAGTAACTGCTGTAAGAGGTTTATGTGCAGGGAGTGTGCAGTATTATATTATATGCTGCTAGCTCAGGGCTTGTGCACAAGTAACTGCTGTAAGAGTTTTATGTGCAGGGAGTTACAGTATTATATTATATGCCGCTAGCTCTGGGCTTGTGCACAAGTAACTGCTGTAAGAGGTTTATGTGCAGGGAGTGTGCAGTGTTATATGCTGTTACCTCTGGGCTTGTGCACAAGTAACTGTTGTAAGAGTTTTATGTGCAGGGAGTGTGCAGTATTATATTATATGCTGCTAGCTCTGGGCTTGTGCACAAGTAACTGTTGTAAGAGGTTTATGTGCAGGGAGTGTGCAGTGTTATATTATATGTTGTTAGCTCTGGGCTTGTGCACAAGTAACTGTTGTAAGAGGTTTATCTGCAGGGAGTGTGCAGTGTTATATTATATGTTGTTAGCTCTGGGCTTGTGCACAAGTAACTGTTGTAAGAGGTTTATGTGCAGGGAGTGTGCAGTGTTATATTATATGTTGTTAGCTCTGGGCTTGTGCACAAGTAACTGTTGTAAGAGGTTTATCTGCAGGGAGTGTGCAGTGTTATATGCTGCTAGCTCTGGGCTTGTGCACAAGTAACTGTTGTAAGAGGTTTATGTGCAGGGAGTGTGCAGTGTTATATTATATGCTGCTAGCTCTGGGCTTGTGCACAAGTAACTGTTGTCAGAGTTTTATGTGCAGGGAGTGTGCAGTGTTATATTATATGCTGCTAGCTCTGGGCTTGTGCACAAGTAACTGTTGTAAGAGGTTTATGTGCAGGGAGTGTGCAGTGTTATATTATATGCCTCTAGCTCTGGGCTTGTGCACAAGTAACTGCTGTAAGAGGTTTATCTGCAGGGAGTGTGCAGTGTTATATGCTGTTAGCTCTGGGCTTGTGCACAAGTAACTGTTGTAAGAGGTTTATGTGCAGGGAGTGTGCAGTGTTATATTATATGCTGCTAGCTCTGGGCTTGTGCACAAGTAACTGTTGTAAGAGGTTTATGTGCAGGGAGTGTGCAGTGTTATATTATATGCTGCTAGCTCTGGGCTTGTGCACAAGTAACTGTTGTAAGAAGTTTATGTGCAGGGAGTGTGCAGTATTATATGATATGCCGCTAGCTCTGGGCTTGTGCACAAGTAACTGTTGTAAGAGGTTTATGTGCAGGGAGTGTGCAGTGTTATATTATATGCTGCTAGCTCTGGGCTTGTGCACAAGTAACTGTTGTAAGAGTTTTATGTGCAGGGAGTGTGCAGTGTTATATTATATGCTGCTAGCTCTGGGCTTGTGCACAAGTAACTGCTGTAAGAGGTTTATGTGCAGGGAGTGTGCAGTGTTATATGCTGCTAGCTCTGGGCTTGTGCACAAGTAACTGTTGTCAGAGTTTTATGTGCAGGGAGTGTGCAGTGTTATATTATATGCTGCTAGCTCTGGGCTTGTGCACAAGTAACTGTTATCAGAGTTTTATGTGCAGGGAGTGTGCAGTGTTATATTATATGCTGCTAGCTCTGGGCTTGTGCACAAGTAGCTGTTGTAAGAGGTTTATGTGCAGGGAGTGTGCAGTGTTTTATTATATGCTGCTAGCTCTGGGCTTGTGCACAAGTAGCTGTTGTAAGAGGTTTATGTGCAGGGAGTGTGCAGTGTTATATTATATGCTGCTAGCTCTGGGCTTGTGCACAAGTAGCTGTTGTAAGAGGTTTATGTGCAGGGAGTGTGCAGTGTTATATGCTGCTAGCTCTGGGCTTGTGCACAAGTAGCTGTTGTAAGAGTTTTATGTGCAGGGAGTGTGCAGTGTTATATTATATGCTGCTAGCTCTGGGCTTGTGCACAAGTAGCTGTTGTAAGAGGTTTATGTGCAGGGAGTGTGCAGTGTTATATGCTGCTAGCTCTGGGCTTGTGCACAAGTAACTGTTGTAAGAGTTTTATGTGCAGGGAGGGTGCAGTGTTATATTATATGCTGCTAGCTCTGGGCTTGTGCACAAGTAACTGTTGTAAGAGTTTTATGTGCAGGGAGTGTGCAGTGTTATATTATATGCTGCTAGCTCTGGGCTTGTGCACAAGTAGCTGTTGTAAGAGGTTTATGTGCAGGGAGTGTGCAGTGTTATATGCTGCTAGCTCTGGGCTTGTGCACAAGTAGCTGTTGTCAGAGGTTTATGTGCAGGGAGTGTGCAGTGTTATATTATATGCTGCTAGCTCTGGGCTTGTGCACAAGTAGCTGTTGTAAGAGGTTTATGTGCAGGGAGTGTGCAGAATTTTATTATATGCCGCTAGCTCTGGGCTTGTGCACAAGTAGCTGTTGTAAGAGTGTTATGTGCAGGTAGTGTGCAGTGATAACTTCAGTGTTATATTATATGCTGCTAGCTCTGGGCTTGTGCACAAGTAGCTGTTGTAAGAGTTTTATGTGCAGGGAGTGTGCAGTGATAACTGCAGTATTATATTATATGCCGCTAGCTCTGGGCTTGTGCACAAGGAGTTTAGAAAGAAAGTAATAGCCATGCATGGTCAACGTAAAGGCTACAAGACCATCTCGTTCCCATGAGCACTGTTGCTAATATTATTAAGAGGTTTAAGGCACAATGGGATTGTAGTCAACATCCATGGAGGGTTCCGCAAGAGAACAATTGACCAAGAATGATAAGAAATGTTGTTTAAATGGTGTTGGAAAACCAAGGACAACTTCAAAAACAGATCCAAGCCTACGATGAAGCTCAGGGTGCAACAGCTATAAGTCGCACCATTCATCTCTGTCTGAATGAAAATGGGCTCCATGGTAGAAGACCTAGGAAAAAACCCTCTTGTAAGAGAAAAAAAAGCCTGACTGGAGTTTGCCACGTGACAGTCCTTCTGGGAGAACGTCCTTTGTCAGACAAAACAAAAGTAGATCTTTTTGGGAAATCACATCTCCCTGTTTACAGAATGAAAAAAAAGAAGCTTTCAAAGAAAAAATAACCATCCCTACCGTGAAACATGGAGAAGGTTCAGTGATGTTTTGGGGTGTCTTTGCTACCGCTGGCACTGAGCGCCTATAATCTGTGCAGGGCACCATGAAATCAGAAGACTTTCAAGGCATTCTAGAGCGAAACGTTCTGCCCAGTGTTAGAAAGTTGTGTGTCTGTTGCAGGTCATGGGCCCTTCAGCAGGATAATGACCCAAAGCATTCCTCCAAAAAACACCCAAGAATAGATGAGAAGAAAACATTGAACCGTTCCAAAGTGCCCTTCTATGAGTCCAGATCTGAATCCTATCAAACATCTGTGGACAGAGCAGTTCGGAAAAGGCGCGCCCATCAAACCTGAAAGCACTACAGAAAGCACTTGATTGCAGATATTGTCTACAAAGGCTGCGCTACACAATATTAGACTGAGTACCAATTTATTTGTCCGTGTTATTCTCATTTGTTTTTCTGTTTAAAGTAATATGTGAAGTCATAAATAAAAAGTGAAGTTTCTGTTCTATTACATTTGAAATAAAGAATGGTTAATACCAAATACTTTTTTGATAACTTTTATTTATTTCAGAGAAAATTGTGCATTTTCCTACAAATGTGTGTACCAATACCATATCTGTGTGTGTATATATATATATATATATATATATATGTGTGTGTGTGTGTGTGTATATATATCTATATATATCTGTGTGTGTGTATATATATATATATGTGTGTGTGTGTGTGTGTGTATATATATATCTATATATATCTGTGTGTGTGTATATATATATATATATGTGTGTGTGTGTGTGTATATATATCTATATATATCTGTGTGTGTGTGTGTATATATATATATATCTATATATATCTGTGTGTGTGTGTGTGTGTGTGTGTATGTATATATATCTATATATATCTGTGTGTGTGTATATATATATATTTGGGAGCACTTTTAGAGGATTTCTCTGCTTAATTTCTCTCAGTGCAGACCAATATTTTAAAGATATTACTTTTTTTAAGGATTCTATGTACAAACAGCTGGCACATCTATGCAGAACGTATTTAAAGTGAATGTCAATTTTGATGAATTAGTGCCCGGTTTTTAATAATCCTATTAAAAACAAGGGCACTTTAATTCATCAAAATTGACATTTCACTCGTTTTCTTCAAAAACGTACCTTTTAATCCTGGCAGCCGCTCCAGCGATTCCCCCGGCTCTCGGAAGCCTCTGCAGACGACGTCAGAACGGACGAATCCGGCTTCCTCCAATCACGGCTTCCCCTGGGGGAATCTTGGCCTGATGCAACGCCGTGATTGGAGGAAGCCGGATTCATCATTTTGGACCCGCGAAGACGGCTTGCGACGGGCGGAGGAAGTGCTGGAGCGGCTGCCAGAATTAAAAGGTACGTTTTTGAAGAAAACGAGTGAAATATCAATTTTGATGAATTAAAGTGCCCTTGTTTAATAGGATTATTAAAAACCGGGCACTAATTCATCAAATTTGACCTTCACTTTAAGGTGATAGATGTCACTTTGTTAACCTTTCAAATGGCAGGAAATATATTAGATACATAACGATATCATACAAGCAATGAGTTTAAAGAGACAGATACGTCTTTGTAACTAATCTAGTGTAAGCACATGCTAGCTCGACTGACTATTAAATCAAACAGATCACTTTCTCTTGGTTGCTCCTCCTCCTGCCTAGAGATCGCATAGTGTCCCTATGGCTATGAATGAGCTGAGTTTAGCAGGTCACTGTCAGTGATTGCAGCAGAACTTATAGAAGTATTATGGTTATCACAAGAGTAAAAGTAAGATGTTATGCCAGTTTATAGCTCTCTAGTTAGGCATCATGTTGTCTGTAGTGTACAGTTCTAGAGAAATAGCACAACAAGGATATGAAGATGCAGTTCTTAAGTACCCCCAACAGGCCAGGTTTTATATTGTAGCTGAACCCGTGCACAGGTGAAATAATCAGCTTATGGGTGAGAGCAGGTTAGTAGCCATGGTGTTATTTATAAGCTCATTACTTCACCTGTGCGCTGGTTTAGCTATAATGAAAACCTGGCCAGTTGGGGGTACTTGAGGACTGCGGTTGAGAAACACTGGTCTTAAAGGGACACTGAACCCAAATTTTTTCTTTCGTGATTCAGATAGAGCAGCAATTTTAAGCAACTTTCTAATATACCCCTATTATCAAGTTTTCTTTGTTCTCTTGCTATCTTTTATTTGATAGAGAAGGCATCTAAGCTATATTTTTGGTTTAGGACTCTGGACAGCACTTGTTTATTAGTGGGTAAATTTATCCACCAATCAGCAAGAACAACCCAGGTTGTTTACCAAAAATGAGCTGGCATCTAAACGTATATTCTTGCATTTCAAATACAGAGAATGAAGAACATTTGATAATAGGAGTAAATTCTATCTGAATCACAAAAGAAAACATTTGGGTTCAGTGTCCCTTTAACAATAAAACTTACAAGGAAATACATTAATATGCGTAGCTAAAGTTCAGAAGCGAGGTGGTGATACGATATAAACCTTAAGTTATTAAAGGATTTAATAAAGCGGAGGATGGAAATTTTGTTTAATAAATTAATGGAATTATATTCTCTTGTAAAAATGAAAATGATGAGGATCTATAGCCTGCTGATTAGAACCTAGAGATCTTGCTGTGACTGATATCATTTGCCCTTAAAGAAAGAAGAAAAAAGTCATCTCCCTGCTGGGGTATTATCAGACACAATATTTCTGTTTTAATTTGTGTTTCACAGGAAGTGACAAAACGGCAGATGAGCGTTTGGTGGATAAACTATTTCACAAAAAAATAAATGCCAAAACAAGGGGTCACAATCTAAAGTTAGAGGGTAGCAGATTCAGGAGAAATTTGAGGAAGCATTTTTTTACAGAAAGGGTGGTGGATGTATGGAATTAACTTCCATTTGAGGTGGTAAACACAAACGCCTAGATTTAGAGTTCTGCGTTAGCCGTCCAAACCAGCATTAGGGGGTCCTAACGCTGGTTTTGGCCACCCGCTGGTATTTAGAGTCAGTCAGGAAAGGGTCTAACGCTCACTTTCCAGCCGCGACTTTTCCATACCGCAGATCCCCTTACGTCAATTGCGTATCCTATCTTTTCAATGGGATCTTCCTAATGCCGGTATTTAGAGTCTTGGCTGAAGTGAGCGTTAGAACTCTAACGACAAGACTCCAGACGCAGAAAAAAGTCAGGAGTTAAGAGCTTTCTGGGCTAACGCCGGTTCATAAAGCTCTTAACTACTGTGCTCTAAAGTACACTAACACCCATAAACTACCTATGTACCCCTAAACCAAGGTCCCCCCACATCGCCGCCACTCTAATAAAAAATTTTAAACCCTAATCTGCCGACCGCACACCGCCGCAACCTACATTATCCCTATGTACCCCTAATCTGCTGCCCCTAACATCGCCGACCCCTATATTATATTTATTAACCCCTAATCTGCCCCCCAAACGTCACCGCTACCTAACTACACTTATTAACCCCTAATCTGTTGACCGGACATCGCCACCACTCTAATAAATGTATTAACCCATAAACCACCGCACTCCCGCCTCAAAAACCCTATAATAAATAGTATTAACCCCTAATCTGCCCTCCCTAACATTGCCGACACCTAACTTCAAGTATTAACCCCTAATCTGCCAACCGGACGTCGCCGCTACTATAATAAATGTATTAACCCCTAAAGCTAAGTCTAACCCTAACACCCCCCTAAGTTAAATTTAATTTAAATCTAACAAAATAAAATAAATCTTATTAAATAAATTAATCCTATCTAAAGCTAAATACTTACCTGTAAAATAAACCCTAATATAGCTACAATATAACGAATAATTATATTGTAGCTATTTTAGGATTTATATTTATTTTACAGGCAACTTTGTATTTATTTTAACTAGGTACAATAGCTATTAAATAGTTAATAACTATTTAATAACTACCTAGTTAAAATAACTACAAAATTACCTGTAAAATAAATCCTAACCTAAGTTACAATTAAACCTAACACTACACTATCAATAAATTAATTAACTAAACTATCTACAATTATCTACAATTAAATCAACTAAACTAAATTACAAAAAAAAACACTAAATTACAAAAAAATAAAAAAAACATTACAAGAATTTTAAACTAATTACACCTACTCTAAGCCCCCTAAAAAAATAACAAAGCCCCCCAAAATAAAAAAAATGCCCTACCCTATTATAAAATAAAAATTTAACAGCTCTTTTACCTTACCAGCCCTTAAAAGGGCCTTTTGCAGGGCATGCCCCAAATAAACAGCTCTTTTGCATTTAAATAAACATACAATACCACCCCCCCAACATTACAACCCACCACCCACATACCCCTAATCTAACCCAAACACCCCTTAAAAACCTAACACTAAGCCCCTGAAGATCTCCCTACCTTATCTTCACCACGTCGGGTATCACCGATCCGTCCAGAAGAGGGTCCGAAGTCTTCATCCTATCCGGCAAGAAGAGGACATCCGGACCGGTAGACATCTTCATCCAGGCGGCATCTTCTATCTTCTTCCATCCGGCGCGGAGCGGGACCATCTTGAAGCAGCCGACGCGGATCCATCCTCTTTTTCTGGCGACTCCCGACGAATGAAGGTTCCTTTAAGTGACGTCATCCAAGATGGCGTCCCTCGAATTCCGATTGGCTGATAGGATTCTATCAGCCAATCGGAATTAAGGTAGTAAAAATCAGATTCAATTTCAATCCAATTGGCTGATTCAATCAGCCAATCAGATTGAGCTTGCATTCTATTGGCTGTTCCGATCAGCCAATAGAATGCAAGCTCAATCTGATTGGATCAGCCAATCGGATTGAACTTGAATCTGATTGGCTGATTCAATCAGCCAATCAGATTTTTCCTACCTTAATTCCGATTGGCTGATAGAATCCTATCAGCCAATCGGAATTCGAGGGAACCTTCATTCGTTGGGAGTCGCCGGAAGAAGAGGATGGATCCGTGTTGGATGCTTCAAGATGGTCCCGCTCCGTGCCGGATGGAAGAAGATAGAAGATGCCGCCTGGATGAAGATGTCTACCGGTCCGGATAGGATGAAGACTTCGGAACCTCTTCTGGACCTCATCTTGCCAGATAGGATGAAGACTTCGGACCCTCTTCTGGACCTCTTCTTGCCGGATAGGATGAAGACTTCGGACCCTCTGGATGGATCGGTGATACCCGGCGTGGTGAAGATAAGGTAGGGAGATCTTCAGGGGCTTAGTGTTAGGTTTTTTTAAGGGGTGTTTTGGTTAGATTAGGGGTATGTGGGTGGTGGGTTGTTAGGGGCAGCAGATTAGGGGTACATAGGGATAATGTAGGTTGCGGCGGTGTACGGAGCGGCAGATTAGGGGTTAATAATAATATGCAGGGGTCAGCGATAGCGGGGCGACAGATTAGGGGTTAATAAGTGTAAGGGTAGGGGTGTTTAGATTCAGGGTTCATGTTAGAGTGTTAGGTGCAGACTTAGGAAGTGTTTCCCCATAGGAAACAATGGGGCTGCGTTAGGAGCTGAACGCTGCTTTTTTGCAGGTGTTAGGTTTTTTTCAGCTCAAACTGCCCCATTGTTTCCTATGGGGGAATCGTGCACGAGCACGTTTTTATAGCTGGCCGCGTCCGTAAGCAACGCTGGTATTGAGAGTTGAAGTGGCGGTAAATATGCCTGTACGCTCCCTTTTTGGAGCCTAACGTAGCCCTTCAGAGAACTCTAAATACCAGCGTTGTTTAAAAGGTGCTGGGGGAAAAAAACACTCGTATTTAACGCACCCCTTCTAACGCAAAACTCTAAATCTAGGTGAAAGACTGTAAAGGAATTTAAAAATGCCTGGGACATACATAAGGCTATCTTAAGGAAAAAGTAACCTGTAATACGTGTAGACTTGATGGGCCTTTTTGGTTCTTATCTGCTGTCAAATTCTATGTTTCTATCCCATGAAAAGAGATCACACAGAGAGAGCAGATAATCCCAGCATGTGTTGTACAGGAGAAACGCCAGCACTCAACGATTATGGGCTAGATTACAAGTGGAGCGCTAATTTATCACACGCCTGTTTGCAGGTGCTCCATAAATAACCAGCCATTGCAAGCTCACGGTATCAATTAGCGCTTATAAAATTAACCAGAGATCAGATCTCTGGTTAATTTTATAAATGTGCCCCAAATGCCCCCCAAATACAGTGGTGTGTATTTTATTAAAAAATAAAAAATGGTAGCATTGTTATTTGTTAATAAACTAACTGCAGCAGACAGTTTTGGTGGGTGTGGGGTGTAACGGTCTATGGGAACTGTGTGTTCCCAGTAAATATATATGTATATGCTTTTATATATATACACACACATTAACACATAAATATATATATCTATATAATCATATACATATATATTTACAATTTGCTGCCATTGCTGCGCGACTTACCCCCTTAGGCATGAAAACGAGGATGCCATTGGAGCATATGGAAGCGCGCTCTCATGAGTGCAATGCTTCCCAGCAATGCCAGCTCACGTTCGCATTGCTCTCAACTTGTAATACCCGCACACATTAGCGTGCGCTGGTATTAATTAGTGGAGTGCAAATATCGCTTTCATGAAAGCAATATTTAGCACTCCACTTGTAATCTGGCCCTGTATAAGGCTGGACAAGACTAATAGAGACATTTCAGAAATTATAGAACTCCTCAACGTCGTCATCTTTTTTTTTTATCTCCTAAAAGCTTTTATCTTATGCATGCATGGTCTACTTTAAAGTGAAGACAAATAGAGAAACAGACACCTGAGGTTATAGAATTCCCGTCTCATGGTGTCATTGCTTGTGCAAATTAAAGGATAACTTTACTTTGAAGGACACTCAAGGGAGAACTAGATTTAGTTGCTGCTTGCAAAATGATAACAAATTAGTTCTGCAGCGGCTGGTACAGAAATCGGTTTGTTTTCCATAGCTGTTATATAATGATTAGATTAGATTTTTTACCCAGTTGTTAGTTACTACTTGCAGCATTAATAAGTGATTTGCACTATCTATTTACTAGAAAACCATATACCATAATTATATGATTCAGTAAATTTATATCTATAGGGGGAGAGAGATTTGTTCCTAGAGACTTTGATAAGACCCAACTACAAGAAACACTTTATCCTCATAGAATATCTGCATTAAGTCATTTGTTACTTTACACTTTCATGGGACCCCTGTACAAGAATCTGTTTGTCCCCAAACGCTTTCATGTGACCCCTGTACAAGAATCTGTTTGTCCCCAAACGCTTTCATGTGACCCCTGTACAAGAATCTGTTTGTCCCCAAACGCTTTCATGTGACCCCTGTACAAGAATCTGTTTGTCCCCAAACGCTTTCATGTGACCCCTGTACAAGAATCTGTTTGTCCCCAAACGCTTTCATGTGACCCCTGTACAAGAATCTGTTTGTCCCCAAACGCTTTCATGTGACCCCTGTACAAGAATCTGTTTGTCCCCAAACGCTTTCATGTGACCCCTGTACAAGAATCTGTTTGTCCCCAAACGCTTTCATGTGACCCCTGTACAAGAATCTGTTTGTCCCCAAACGCTTTCATGAGGTCATCTAGAAGAAATGACTTTGTTACATAGAGCATCCCTGTAAAGTACTGGTTTGAGTACAGAAGTAAAATATAATACTATAGGAAATAATAAATACTATTATGTTTCCACCACTTCAGAACCCATCATCTTATTCTCATGGCCCCCTGCCCACCTTGGTTATTAATGACTTGGCCTATAAAATGCTGGGTTTTCCTTCCGTCACGACTCGCTGTTTGGCTGCGGACATATGGTGCTGCATACATATTAAGGCTTTGTGTCTCTGCACAGCCAGATCCAACTCCCACAGGCGGCAGAACTGCTCCTCTTGTGTAATCTTCTCCTTGCAAAGTAACGCAGAGCCGTTCAGCGCATCCTTATATCTGTTAGCTCAGAGTTCTACTTTATCTGTCATCTATTTATCTATCTACTATCTATAACTCTGTCTATGTATCTATCTTCTAGCTATCATCTATCTATCACTCTATGGATCTATCTATCTTCTATCTATATATATATTAATATCACTCTAGCTATCATATATATATAAATAGATAGATAGATAGATAGATGATAGCTAGAGTTAGTTAGATAGATAGAAGATAGATAGATACATATATATATATATATATCACTCTAGCTATCATCTATCTATTTATATATCTACTAGCTATCATCTATCTATTTATATATTTTATATATTTATTCTTATACTTTATTTATGAAGCGCCAACATTATCCGCAGCACTGTCCATGGGTACAATTAATTTAAATACAACAATGATGTAAAACTTGTAAGAGACAAAGCTTTACAACCACATACAGGAGGAATTGAGGGCCCTATTCCCATGGGAACTTAGAATCTAGAAGGGTAGGAGGTTGACAAAAAGGAGGTGAGGACTGCAAGAGTGAGAAAGATGTTAATACAGAGTTAGAGGAGGGAAATGTTAGGTAAGTGAAATTAATTTATTATTGAGTTGGGTGGTTGGCTTCTCTGAACAAGAAAGTATTCAGGGATCATTTAAAGGAAGAAAGATTAGGGCAAAGCCTGACAGCACGAGGGAGCGTGTTCCAGAGGGTAGGTGCTGCACGACAGAAGTCCTGCAGTCTAGCATGAGAGGAGATGATAGTCGCGGATGCAAGGAGCAGGTCATTGTTGGATCTGAGTGGGTGGGCTGGTGTATACTTTTTGATTAGAGAGGATAGTTAGAGGGAGAGGCGTTGGTGAGAGCTTTGTATGTAAGGGCGAGAATTTTTAATTTAATTCTGCTGTGAATGGGGAACCAATGAAGGGAATTGCAGAGAGATACAGAGCGACGGGAAAGGTGGATTATCCTGGCAGAGGCATTTAGGATGGATTGAAGGGGGGAGAGGCGGGAAAGAGGAAGGTCAGTAAGTAGGTTATTGCAGTAATCAAGTCAGGAAATAAAAAGGGAGTGGATTATTTGCTTTATGGTGTTGGCGCTCAAAAAAGGGCGAATCTTGGAAATATTTTGTAGGTGATTGCAGCAGGATGAAGAGAGTGATTGGATGTGGGGGTTGAAGGATAGATTTGAGTCAAGTGTAACTCCGAGGCAGCGGATAAGAAGGAGCTCAGTCTTGGACATGTTAATCTTTAGGTGGTGAGAGGTCATCCA
This sequence comes from Bombina bombina, assembly GCF_027579735.1. Lineage (NCBI taxonomy): Eukaryota > Metazoa > Chordata > Amphibia > Anura > Bombinatoridae > Bombina > Bombina bombina. Next base: position 1,568,590,420 of record NC_069499.1, on the reverse strand, counting down.
TGAAAAAATACCAGATAAGCAGTCGCTAACATGAGAAAGGACAAAGAGAGAGCAAGGGTGGAGAGGTAGATCTGGGTGTCATCAGCATAGAGGTGATAATTGAAGCC